>NC_134490.1:41748636-41771136 GCF_040206685.1 Ascaphus truei
TCTCAGGCTTAAAGCTGCAGTTCAGTCTTTTTTTTTAAATTTATTTTTTTACTTAATAGTTTCATGTGTGCAATCTCTAATTACCTAAAGAACTGTATAGCTGCAGGTCAATTCGTTCTCCATGTATTGATAGGCGAAATTTGGTGACATAATTAGAGCTGGCATATGTTTTTATTTGCTTCTGTCACTCAGTGGAAGCTCATGAATATTCATGAGCACTCCTGCACTGGCATGTGCTAGAGGGAGGGCAGGGCTGACAAAGGGGTGTGCCAAGGCTTGTGACAGGACATGAAGGGGCTGTGCCGTAGTAAATGGCTGTTAAAATAGAATACAAGAAAATTGGTCTTTCAAAGTTGTTTTTTTTTAAAACAGAAAATGCTAAAAGTATTTTTTCTTACTACAGAACTGATTTATTAAAAAAAAACACACATGCAGGATATTGACTGAACTGCAGCTTTAAAGGATGGATGTGTAAGAAGATGATGGCTTGAAGATGATAGGGGCAAATCATAATGGGTGTAATGAGGTTCTTTGGGTTTTAAGACGGTGGTCCTAACGATGCGGGATCCTATTAAAGTCTTTGGGAGTAATTGATATGTGTAAGAGGGTGATTCTAACTTATAAGAGTGTCGTCTATTGAATTCTATGGGAGAAACTGATTTATCTACAGTTTACAGTGAAAAAAATCTAGAGACTGAGCACAGAGACTTCCCACTTCAAAGATCAGTACATCTTATCACTAAGCCACTTCATATCATAATTATGCAAAATATATCATTATTTTACCAGTCCATGTTTGTCAGGTAGATACAGATGTCGGGATTTAGTTTGGGGTTTCTGACTCATTGTTTGGTGGGGTTAAGTAAATGAGTGGGATTGAAAGGCTAACATCCCAAGTTCCTATTAGATTCCTTTAGGATTTGTGCTGGCTTTCTTCTAGTGAAGGGTTTAATCACTAAGATGCTGATAATATTGCAGAGCCTTTAACCCACAAGAACCCAAATCAGTGACATTTGGAGGTTGTGAACCAAAAATATACAATTTCAATGGAAAAGTGCTGACAGAATCGGTTATTCTCTATTAAAGTCTGAGGCGCTGACAAAAATCTGTGATACTCAGAAAATTAATGAGTTGACATGTTTAATGAGGACGTTTTCCCTCATATCTCAAATGTATATTTGTTTCTACTTTTCACCCTGATAGCAACCCCCCCCCCCAGTGCAAATTAATTGAAAATAATGTTCCCTCCAATTTTCTCCTAAATATTCTCTATAGGAGTGTTCCACTGATAGCAAATATGGGTGTCCCAGAAGGAACATCAAATAAATGTACAGGATCTATGCTGAATTGTTATTGGAGAAATGCCTCTTGGTTTCAACTAGAAATATAAGGGGGAAAAATGTTTGTATTTTGGAACTTCTTGCATCAACAGGAATAAAACTTGGATATATATCAAGAGGTCACATGGAAATCCATTTCATGGAGAATTATCATAATCATAAAATAACCCCCTCTCAACACATAGGGACATTAATTGGAAGTGCAAGACAATTCCCTCTGGTAGGGGAAGGGTTAAACACTCTTGATTTGCACTGCATGTTGATACATTGGTTGCAATGCACCGGTAAGAGCCAGAGCAAGTACTTCTAATTACGTGTCTCTAACCTCAGAGGGAACGTGTATGCTCCCTGAGTCCACCGACGCTAGCTTGCAAAGGAATGATGTCAGCAGGGCGATCAAGGCGGGAAAGCGAATGATTGGTCCCTGGGGGAGGCGCGAGGCGGGGCTTCCTAAATAGGCGGGAAACTGAACATTTAATAGGAGGTGTGAGGCACAAATGTGGAAGCAGAGCCGCGAGGCGGGGTGGGGGGATGGATGATGTTTTAGGGTTTATTTTCTGACACTTTATAATTCAATTGTATTGCATTGCGAGTGTCAGTGAGTGGAATTGCAGTCTCAAGTCACCAGTGATAAGGCAGTCTCGTGAATAGGAAGGCTGTCTCTGAGTGTTGTATTGGCAGGAAGCACTAATAACCATGCAGTCCATTAGAAAGCACATTTGCTGATTAGACACAAGTCTACCATGCTAGAGAGCAGTCCCATTCAATGCAGGGTTGCCTTCTGGGAACGAAAGGTCATTCAGAGAGCTGATATGTTCATTGCAGAGCACGATTAATAGAGCAATCTCATTAATTTGTAAGCCTAGAAAGATTAAATCACAGACCTGCCCTATTTATTAACAAACTTTCTTTTAGATTAGTGACAGGGACATGTTTAATGGGTTAAAGGGTCAGTTCCATCTCGGTTCAAACAGAACTGATAGCAGTCACATGTGAACAATGCCTTAAAATATAACATGTCTAGGTATTTGTTTTCAATTATTTCAGTATGTCTAGAAAGTGCCTATAAAAATGCAAATTTTAATTGCAGGATGGGTTATACCACTTTTATCTCGTACCTGTTTCTCACATTTTCTAATTGGATCTCAAACCGGAAGTTGGCATTCATAATTCTGATAACTTTATTACTGTGATGGAGCAACAAGATTAACAATCACCCCCCCCGCCCCCACCCACCATAGACTCCCTTCTGTAAATGAAAACCAAAGAAACAATGTCAAATGTTTTATACTTGTCTGATGTATAGTGTCAAATCCCTTCAATCAGTCACAAGTCAATGCTGGTTCTCATTAAGACTTCATCTTCCATGGAAACCCTTTTCATCAATATGTCAGGAATATGCATTGAAAACTAGTGTTCTAAGAAAGGAGTTTGGAGGCTTTTTACTGCCAGCTATCAGGTGGTCTACACTCTACAGTACAAATGTCCAAGCTGCTTCATTCACAATCAGGATGGGAAATCAAGTCTAATTAAAACCAGGGCAAAGTTAAAGAACAATAAACAAGAGAAAAAAGTTGGCTTCTTTAACTGTAGTGTTAGTAGAGGACCCCCTAAATAACAATCATTGGTACTGTTTCAATGTGTTTATTGTTTAAAGAAGTGTTTTGATCTTCTTTTCCCTCTTGTGGCCTGGAATTTATGAATTCACTTCAGAACTCAGAGTCTTGATGGAGCAACACTGCAGAGTATTACCAATATCAAATGTGCTCATCAGATGTAACCTTGGTATCTGGAATTTGCTGAATGATGTTTGTGAGCCCTGTGCAAGTTTACAGAGATATATGGATGAAGTAGTCTTTGTCTCCACTCATCCATCACATTTGAAACAATCCATCATTAAAAATACTTTGCAAGATTATTGCAGCTTTACACCATTAGATGTGAAATGATCCACTTAACATATCAAAAGATGAAATGATTTCCATATACCTTAAAATTGGTATATAAAAATGTCCATCCTTAACAGTGGTGTTTTATAAACAGCAAAATATATTCCTTATTTCAAATTAAATAATTGAGGGTGGGCATCTGGCGAGGCATAGTTAATAACCACATCCCTTCCCTGGTAATCTGTTTCCTTTGTGGAAAGCTCAGAAGTCTCTTTCTAAGGAAGCCACTTTCACTGTAACTGTCTAATCAAGCCTGCTGAAGTGTGGATGGATGAGGCGGTGCAACTGCCTTCAGAAAGAATTAGCAGACCGGGACGTCTTAACTGGATACAAAAAGCTTTATTGGCACATAGTAGCAAGAGACTAACTCTTACGCATTTTGCACGGAGGTCCGCGCTTTATCTTTTATCTCTTAACTCCGCGCGAAACGCGTAAGAGTTAGTCTCTTGCTACTATGTGCCAATAAAGCTTTTTGAATCCAGTTAAGAAGTCCCGGTCTGCTTATTCTTTCTCAAGGCAGTTGCACCGCCTCATCCATCCACACTTCCACATCTACCCCGGTTGGAACACGCCGAAGTCCTGGATCCCATGTACATAAAATAGTGAGTTTATTTATTTGATTACGGGCTTACCTCATATGAGATATACCTCGGGACAGAAGCTATTGAGGAGACCTAACCACTGTATGATTACGTGCTACGAGGGACAATATTCCTTATATGGGACAGTCATTGTGATTGAAGATTGAAACACTTCTAACTTTATGTGAACTTTTCATATGCTAGATTTCTTTGAAGTAGCGCCGCTAGGGGGCGGGGGGCTCCCATTTCTTCCATTTGGCTAATCAAGCCTGCTGACCACTTTCCCAAGGCCCCGGACAAAAATCTTGACCTGGCCCCGTTTTGTAGAACGGGGAAGGATGGCTTCTGGGCGGGGAGATGAGCGTGCGGCTGCCGGATGAGCATAGGAGTGGGTTGCAACCTTTGGAATGTGAGGGGGTGCCATTTGCTGGCCGATGGGAGCCCAGCAAAGGTAGGGGACCCACTGAAAGTTGGTTCCAACTTCCAGGACCAGTTGTCCTGGCTCTAATCCCCTGTTGGCAGCACTGGTCTTACTTATAATATCTTGTGAAAAATGAATATGTTTAGCATTTCTCCGGGTCTGCTGAATTCAAGCATATTACAACAGCAGTCCAAGCTGCCATTTTTTAAAAAAAATTAGCCCTTCTCCTGTGATCGATCGGCGAAGATTTGGCTCAGGGTTTCACTAGATGGGTGTCAATGCAGCAGAAGAGGACCAAAGATGCAAAGTTCTGTGGGGAAGATTATGTGACCAGGCAGTCACTAGATATAATTTGTGCACTGCTAGAGAGAGGGCAGAGCTCAAAAAGGGGTATGCCGGAGGCTGTTTCAGAAGAGGAAGGGGATGTGATTTTGTAATTGGTTACTATAGAAACAAAAAGTGCTTGTTACATTATAATACATTAAAAATGTCATTCTGAGGTTTTGTTTTTTTTAATCTTACAAGTATTTTCTCATAGTACAGACTGATTTATTTAAAATAAAAAAAAAACATGTAGGATATATCTTGGTCTGCAGCTTTAACTACGTATGTTTACCTGTTTTACTAATTATGGGATTATAATTACTTTGAAAGAGAGTTCAGCAGCAGGTGGTCTCTGCAAATGGAAAGCTTTTGCACGCAACACTTTAATTAGTAGGGAACATACTTAGAAACAGTCTCACAAATTGTAATCTTTTTTTGTGATAGGACTGTTTATAAACTGTCACTTATACAGGCAAATTATTCACACACACACTTTATACAAAACAACAAAACGGTAAAATAAACTAATTATGCTGCCAGAGAGATTAAGGGGAACAACGACAAGTACCAGATAAGATTAGAATTACACGACCCCAGAAAACATTTATTCTTCACAGGGAACAAAACTAGTAAAAAACTACTTTCACTGTTTGTATTGGCCTATGTCATTTAAAATGACAATTTTTAGATCGCCAAGAGAAGATTGCCCATTTAACAATTTCACTGCCATTGGGGCCAGCCAGCGGTTATAAATGTAACTTGTGTGGATTGAGGAGAATACTCATAGAATATGTTTTCTGTTTCCTTTTACAGCCTCTGAAGGAGAGCAACAGGACTGGAGACCTCTCCTTATACTCAGGGATATCAGCCGTCCCCATCACCAAAGCAGAAGTGACAGCCCAAGTGGAAGAGGGTTCTCAGAAAGCAGCGGGATCCTTCAGCCCCTGCCATCATGGGGGTGATATGGCTGGCCAAGTTCATGCTGGGATGTACAGCTCTGTGGTATGTGGAGCAAGCTCAGGGCCAACTGGAGCAAGGGGATCTGCAAGTGGACAGGTTTGCAGGCTACGAAGACAGAGCAACGGCCAACAGAGTGAGGAGGAGGGGACAAGACACACTGAGAGGGTATGTTGATGGCTGATTTTGCTTTAACAGTACCACTACTAGCTTGACCATGCCAAATCTGTGGCCAAGCTAAAACAAATGGGTTCATAAGGATTTCTTTGAGTGGGGACCTGTGGTTCTGTACTTCCTTAACCCAGGCTAAACTGTAGAAGTTGTGTAATGCAGCAGACAAAAGCTCTAGGGAATTCATTTAATAAAATAAATAGGAACCTAAATGTGATACACCCAATGCACGTATTTGCATGTCACTACCCAGAATCCTTATCTGCAGCTTAACAACTGTACAGTAGGACATGTGACAATGGGGTGGATGAAGCAGGTTTGATGACCTGTGAAAGACATGCAAGTACAGTACACTCATATATACTTTATTTGCTTTTAAAGTAGGGAAAGGCTCTCTCACACTTAATATATCCGAAAATATACTGTATACTTTTTACATTCCCATTTTATATGCTGAAATATATAGGGGTCTCTGTAATAAGGTGAAGAAAAGTGTATGCATTTTTTCCTGTTTCTACTTTCCCTTTGAGTCTCTCTGATAAAAATGAATACTTTTCCATTAACGTGCCATTTCTTTGGCCCAGAACCCCTACATTTGACTGATCTCAGTCCTTGGAGGTTGACTGCTACAGTAGATGTTACTGTAGCACAGGCACGTTCACCACCTACAGATACTTGTCTTGCTTCAAAAAGATAGTTGAGATCGGAAAAATACTTTTCAAAAGTCTTCTTTCTTAGTATACTATCACATCACCACATACAGTCTGCTGAGGCCCACATTTTTCTGAAGATATATGTCTGTGCTGTGCAGACTGCCACCCCAAGGAAGTCACACAAATGCACAGGCATTTTCCACCAATGATGCCAAAACCATTCCATTCCATAGGCATGGCCCTCCCCAGCGAGCTTGTTAAAAGACCGCTGCTGTATGCAGTCATCACACCTGGAAACAGTTACATGTGTATGAAGAATGTATCTGCTGAACATTAGGGAGGGAGTGGGTGGGGTGGGGTGGATAAAGCAGTGGAATGAAGTCCTTTTTAGTAAAATGCAGCTTTCCTGATTGGATGAACGATTCAAACATGAGTATGTAGTCAACGTAAAGGCTTCCCCAATAAGAAGGCTTTCTCACTCCGTAGAAAGCAATTTTTCTGATTAGATGGCGATCTCCCTCATTCGAAGACAGTCTCTCTCATTGTGATAGCAGTCTCTCTCATTGTGAAGGCAGTCTCTCTCATTGTGAAGGCAGTCTTTCTCATTGGAAGGCGATCTCACTCATTGGAAGGCGATCTCACTCGATAGATGGCAGTCTCACTTATTGAAAGGCAGTCTCACTCATTGGAAGTCAGTCTCACTTATTGGAAGGCAGTCTCTCATTGGAAGACAGTCTCAATCCTTGGATTGAAGTCTCACTCAGAAGATGATCTCACTAAATGGAAGTCAGTATATTTAAAAAAAAACAAGCAACACGCACATAGCTATATAACTGTATATAAGTATAGTTATGGCTTTTTTCTCAATATTTTTTCTAGTGGAATTGTATCTTTAATGATATCTATAGAATTGCATTTACTATACACACAAAATAATTGTATGGGTTAAATGTCACTTTTTGAAGAAGCTATGAATTTGTGGACAGAATTCCAGAGACTCTTGTGTGGTAATGGTCAAATCACTTAACCCCCCTATGCCTTTTTATGACCAGATGTGGGTGGGACAAGAGAAGTGCTCCTGTCTCTGGCCTTCAGGCCAGGTAACATGAGTAATTCAGGTGTCTCCTGGGGCTGCTCTAGCTGACCAGATGCTCCCATCCTCTGATCATAGAGGGCCATCCTCTGAGGCCTAGAGGGCCTTTATACTGAGGTGCTGGATTAGGTCAAGTGCTGGGAAGGAGACAGCTTTGGATATACTGTATGTAAAAGTAAATAGCCAAGAGAGTCCAAAAAATATTGAACAGATAATACCTGACTCAAAAGTCCATTGAGTTCTCTATCTCTTCACCACACTGGTCAACATTTGAAAACGTCTCTCAGGGTGATTTTGGGATGAAAATGTGGGAGATTTGTAAAACTTTTTATTGATTTGCATTGGGATGAAGGAATCATTTTGGAGGAAGACAACAGGAAAATTATACATTATCAGTTAAAAATAATTATGGAGTGCCGCTCACAAATAGCGAGAGTTGGTCACACTCATACTCTCACACTGTTCTTCTAGCCATATTAGTCCCAGCAAACATATATTTATTTTGTTGTTTGTGGTGTTTGTCACAGCTTTTATTTAAACTTGAGCTCTTAATATGGCAAGTGGTATCTTTCTGGCATGTTAGAGATCCCATTTCATGTAGTTCATACCTGTAGGCTGTAGTAGCCGTAGCGGTCTCGGGAAACTGCAGATTTATTGTACCTTTTAATAGACCAACATCAGAGACCTTCATCAATGAGATTCTGGTTTACACAGTTTGAAATGTCAAAGGCCTCTTCAAGCAAACTCACACGTGATTTCACACCTTACGTGATTTCACACCTTAGTGGTAAGATCAAAACCTTTGAAGAGGGTGAAGGCGGTTCAGCTCCAAAAAGTCAACTCTCTCGTGACATTAAGCAAATCATTTTGTCTCTCTGTGGCCCAGGCACCAACATAATAATAATAATTGTTGTTTGTTCTTGTATAGTGATGCTAGTTTTATGTAGCGCTTTACAGAAACAATTTTGCAGACACCTGGCCCGTAGAGCTTACAATCTATGTTTTTGTGGTGCCTGAGGTACAGGAAGATAAGTGACTTGCACAAGGTCACAAGGAGCAGACACTGGGAATTGAACCAGGTCTTCACTAACTGAGCCGCCCCTTCTCCATTACATTGTTTCTGCAACATTCTATGCACAGCAGCAGCAGCAGCACCACCACAGAATAAAACATATTATATAGTTACACAAAATGTACTGATCCCATCAGATAACACTGTATTTGCAGACATAAAAGTATGCATAATAACATGTTTTTTTGTTCATCTGAATATCTGCAGTTTAAACAACATGCCATGTTTTAGAGATTACAACCGAAACCTGTTAGGCATTCAGAGACGCTTTCAGTGACCTGTTAACCCCTTCAGTGCTAGAAGGGTCTGCAATACAGGTTAATCATGCGTTCAAATATCTATGCATTATTTCATGTTGATTGAATACAAGCCATCGCAGCTTACAAAGAATACATATTTAATGTTGATGACTTGCTTTAGAAAGCAGACATTGCATCGAGAGCTACATATGTAGCAGATGTTACTGTATTTGATGGTACTCGGGTGAAGTAACATATTGGCCCCACCTGTTTTTTGCACGCGGCTAGTGCAGACACAATGGTGTCTGCACCCGCTGGCGTATTCTGTGTGTTGCGCTACATCACGCCAGCTGGAGCAATAACATCTGCTACATCTGTACCTCTAGATATGCATGAAGCTTCCAGTGTATTTGAACAACCTCACCTGGTCCTTGACACAAAGTCACCGACATTAAAAATAACTCATCATTAACTGTCAACATCCCCCCCCCCTCCCCCAAGAAACAAGTCCATCACAAATGTATTCCATTCTTTCTTTAGAATTGCTCTTTTGATGAGTTAGCAATGCATCTACCCGACAGTCAATTACGCAGGACTAGGTGTTACTAGACTGTAGCCTCTGGCAATGCTTTCTGAAGGTATGATGGTGTTGGGTTAGATGACTTGTCTCAGGGCTGTCCAAAAATATTGCGTGCAGTGTCACTGGGGCCAATCTTTCCCATGTGGCTCAGGGGTAATCTGAGGAAATACTAATTCAATGATATCGTAGGAGACTTATTGGATCGTTTTCCAGCAGAGGAATTAGATGGAAGTTTATGGCCCCATTTGAATATCCTGCGAAGGTGCTTCCCTGTGTTGGAGATGATTTTAGTTTCACGAAGAGGATATTTTTTTTTCTTATTTTTTTTTTTAACAAGACAGTTTTTGTCTTAAAATTAGAATGGGAAAAGCATTATTGTCATCCTGCATATCGTATGTCGCGTTAAAACATCAAGTTTCCTGACTCCTATTTTGTCCCAACTTGTGATTTGAGGATTGTCAATAGAAGGAGTTAATCTGCACACGTTATAATGGGATGTTATTAAACATTGAAACAAAGAAATTGTCAGCAAATAAGAAGCACTATCCCCCCCCCTACTCTGCCTATTCTATCTGCTGTGAAACTTCAGACCCTTTAGACACTTCCTTTATTTCCCTTCATATTTAGGATTCCCTTTTGTCTATCCTAAGAATTTTGAGCACCATTACTGTATTAGCCTCTACAGCTCTGCTGGGGAGCGAGTCCATGGATCCACTACTCTTTCCATGAAGAAGTTTATATCTTATCCCGTCTCTCCCTTCTCTCCTCCAAGCTGTACATGTTGTTAGTATCAAACAAACTAAACTAGGAATGAATTGGCATACAGCTGCCTGGCTCCTAGCCAAAGTCAAATGTAAACATGGTTATTATAAACAACTGATTAATTAACTTCTTCTAATTGTGGCAGTTGCAAGCAAAAAATAAAGAGAATAAAAATGCCCTGCTGCAAAGTATTCTTTTTTTTGACTTGATGCGACTGGGCTTCTTTACTAAAGCTGCAAAACTGTAACAAAAAACAGCTATTTATCAACGGCGTGGAATCCCCTTGAAAGCAATTGGGGTCTTTTCTTTGATAAATCTGGTGCAATTCGTTTGCCCCAGTTTTGCAGTCAGTAGATTTTAGTAAATAAGACCCATTAGTCCTTTGTCACTATGCTGTGAAGACACTTCCCTGCTCTGGAGAAGATTCCCCCCCTCCATTTATTTGAACGGAGATGATCGCTTCTCCAGTTCTAGCAAGACCACTTCATAGCCTCCAAAGAATATTCCCCGTGATGTCTGCGAACGGAAATGGTGAGAATATGAAAAAACAATGTGAAAATGGAGTATTCCCTTCAGGCCAACGACTGCTGAAATGCTCTCTCTAAAACTGAAAGCCATTCCGTGTAAGGTTACAGGAAGCCGCAGGAAAGGGACAAGGGGGCGACAGGACATGGAAAGGGGAGAGAGAGGGAGTCAGGACGTCTTAAAGGGAAGTTCCTCCTCTCCTAGGACCAGACTGGATCAGTGGCAGTGACTTGTTTATGGAATCACATCTGGGTGACTGACACCTTTTTTTTTCAACCAAAATCTGACATCTAGAGGTATATATATATACAGTCCATAATACATACATATATACATACATTATTTATAAACATGGTTAGCTGAGACTTAGGAGGGGTTTGATTTCCTCTGGTTGCTCCCTTTTGTGTGATATCACTACATGTTGACCACGAGTTTGCACAGGCATAGCTAATTCTCTTTCCCCTCCTTATCTTTATTGGTCTACCACAGGGTTGCCACCACTCTGGGTTCACCCGGAGACTACGGGTTTTGGCCACGTATCTCCGGTCTACGGATTTACCTAGTAAACCTCCAGGTGGCGGTGGGCGGTAGCGTCTACCGGCATCCTCGGCGTCCTTCTGGCATCTCCCCCTGCAACTACTGCCAATATTGCTGCACGGAGTCAGATGGCGCCGCATTGCCATGTCAACGGGAACGCTACATGATGTAACAACATCACGTGGCGCTCGTTGCCATGACAATGAGATGCTACGTGGCGTCATGCGGCACCGTGAGATTATGTGACGCCTGGGTGCCATAAGGTGTCCCGTTGTCATGGCAATTTGACGCCGCATGACATTGTGTCGTTACATAGCGTCCCGTTGTCATGGCAATGCGGCACCATTTGACGCTATTTATATACTGCTGATTTTGTAAGCCTGGGCTTTTTTTTTTGCTGCGCCCTCATTCAACATCTGTAAGGAACAAGCAAGAAAGGAAAACTGTATCAGCTCCCTCTCCATGTGAATGACGCATGCAATTTGCAAGCACAAATTTGAACTGAGTACAGAAAAAGAATGACTGCATGGTTCTCACATCCACAGCTTACAGCTTTTCCCCGATTGGACCTTATTTGCCATTGTATAATGCTTAGCCTGACTGTGTTTATATTGTAAAGCACCCAGCTCTGTCCTAGCTAGAATGTGCACATTCAGTAACTTATGAGCAATACTCTGTTTTACTTGGGTGCGTAGATCAAAGACTTCACATGAAAAGTGTAAGCAGTGGGAGTAGATTTTTAAAATTTATGTATTTATGTTGAGTTCCAGCTTACTACATTACACTTATTCCATTCTTTTTCTCTTCTCTGATGTGGTTAATTTTTGTGCCTGTTCAGTGCTCTCAGCACGGATTTCAGTTTGACAGATCATTATTTTTATTAGCGCAGACAAGTTTGTAATAAAATCTACGTGTCTTGTAAACATTGCACATCACAGAGAATCCAAGAGAATACGTTCCCTGCCCCCAGTACACATCTAAGGAGTTGACCCCCCTGCAGTGAGCTTCAGACCAGGGAATCGGCTGCACGCGCCGCCATTCTCGCGGGCGCGCGTTGCAGCGGAGATACCGGGGCCTTAGCCTTAAATGCATTGAGGGGAGTCTTTATAAGATCAGTCCTGCCTAGGACAAATGTGATCTTAGCAGAGTGACATGTTTAATAGGTCAAATTGACACTTTTAACAAACAAATTAACTAGAACAAGTATTTTAAAATAATTATTTATCCAAGTCCTTAGGCTACCAATTACACTGACCAGTTGTTTAAGTTGTGTGTGTGTGTTTTTTTAAGTGGCTGCTACATTGTATTGTTTATTTGAATAAAACATACCGCAGTATAAACTAATATTGATTTCAATTACGAAAAACTGCACCTGCGTGAAGAACTGATGTGTAAAATCTTTGGAGCCCACTAATAATTGTCGCTGCTGGACCCTACTATTTGCCCCTAATGCCACAAACACCCCAGATAACAAGACGCCCAATAATTTGCAGTGGATGAGCCCTATATACTTATACTTACTATGTGTATACTTACCTTTGAGCATATGCAGTTAATGAACTTGTGACGCAGTCCATTCACGTTAGCACTATACTCAGTCTCACAAACTTGTCCTATATCGTGCTGGTAACAACTTGTACATACCTGGTATATTATATGAGAGCAGGGCTCATCCACTACCACAATAGATTTACCATATGTATATTCACCGCTGAGCATACGCAGTTAACATGCCTTTTTAAAGGCAGAGGACACAATACTACCGAAATATAACATATTTACCATGTGTATACTTACCTTTGAGCATACGCAGTCAATGAGCTGGTGACATAGTCCATTCACGTCAGCGGTACACACAGTCTCACGAACTTGTTCTATATTACAACTTGTACATACCTGCTATATCTACACCTATGAATTCATAAGACCACGTGCTATCTTACTACGTTTTGCAGCAGGCAGTAGATCTACCAGCCTGAAGTTCCACTCATTGAGTTTTAAAGAACAGATATTTACTATATCCACTATTGATTCTGGAGCATGCGCAGTGAATATTCTGCCGTGTGTATCATTCACTACAGTGCAGGGAAAACGCCATCACATATAGCTTGCGTTTTCAAGCTGCATATTCACCAACTGAATTGATATCACTCTTTCAGTTTTACAATTAGATATACTCATCTGGCAATCCCATAGAGTGTATTAGTATACTATTAATGGACAATAGATCTGCCTCACTCTAGGCAAAGGGTGTTATACCCCCTTATGGGTGTTTTCAACGTGTATTCTCTACCTACTACGGAAGATACACCGTTAATAAACCCTTACGATTTCTACCATGGTGTAGGGAAACATCCCCAAGATCTGTCTATATCCTCAATTTTGTATACCTAAATAGTTTTTGAACACACGCTCACTACAGAACCTTCACTGTGACCTAATAGGAATTTATCCTAATAAGCACCCACTACGCACGATGGACACATTTACACAGGAATTACTACATACCCTGTGAATCTCTTTGGTACACGCTGCTCTTATAACATCCCCATAGGAGACTTACATCTCCACCAAACAGCACTACCTGGCTACTAGATACACTGAATGTCAATACAACGTACATTGACACTGAGTACCTCTAGCTATTAGATGTGTTTTTATATAAACTTCTATATAAAGTGTTTTTATATATATACATTTTTTCACCTCTGACCGTATTATTCTATAAAGGTCTGCAGTGCGCCTACATCAGGGATCTTCCCCATTCATATGTATGAACATGATCCACACTATTCAAAGATTAAGAAAACACGTGCCACATGTAAGAACATTAATAGTGACATACCAACATGTGCTGCTAGTGATTTTAGGTGAGTTGATTGATTTTTGAGTTAATGCAATCATTCAATTTGTTTTAAAGCATATTTTCCTTTATATATTGCTCCCCAAGCCTTCAAAATGGAAAACTGCTGTAGGTTTCAACAATAAAATTAGAGCGTCGTTCAAAGAAATAACATTGTCCCATAATAGAGAATGCACGAATGAATGCACTAATGGGCTTTATAGAATGTAGCATTTAATTACTTACTGTTAAAACAAAGGCTAACACAGAAGACTAACAATAAAATGAGAAAAATGTGATGACAAACCACAGTGCTCAGAGTAAAAATTAGGAAAGATGGGCACGGCAGTCGGGTGTATAATAGAACACCCAAACAGTGATGTGCATCAATATTTGTAGAGGGATAATTCAAAATTCACCCTGGATTAGCACCAAAGGTAATCCCCCCTTGTCTGCAACAGTTTAATAAATGTGAGAACTAATTGCTATGTTCGTAAAGTCATTGACGTATCACCTGTGTAGCAGGGATGACGTTTAGACTGCAGAGGGTCTGATCTCAAACAAATGACTTAGCTGTGTAATATAGTGCGTGCGTGTGCGTGCGCTACTGTGCGCGCATCAATTATAATTGGCTGTGTTAGCCAGACGTTTATATACTTGGGACGGGCGCGCACGGCCGTGAGCGGTGGTGCGGCAGACCAGGGAAAATGCAATAAAATTGTATTTTCACGCTGCTGCCACGCCGCGAACCAATCACAGTGCGGCTTAACGCTGTGACATCAGAGTCAAGCTCCCTAACCGCACGCATCACCGCTTGCACCCTAGCAACTAAACGTGCAAGCCACGTGCACGCGCAATGCTGGGCGCACGCCCGCACTCGCAGCAGCGAGGACTATATAACAAGCCTAATAGCTGCTGATAGCGGAGGTAGCTGTGTTCACCTAAAATCCTAAATAAGTAGAGTTGAAATTTCTAAATAAAGGTTCCTGAGACTAAATGCTCAATCTGCGAAACGAAGCCCTCACAATTTACTCCAACTGTCTGCCTTCTACTTGCTGAATGATGTCACTGCGTCATGATGTCCTACGCATTTCACTCATAACAGACTTTCGTCAGGTTCAAACAGAGAAGTGTGCGATTAGGATGAAAATGAAGAGGTAGCAGTATTTTTCTGAGAAACACTGAGATTTTAACCTCTTGGTGGCCCTTCTGGCAACAAAGGGGTTTCAATTCCTCTGATTAATTTAGGTCTGGTGGAACACGTTGTGGGAGAACTAAATTGAAAGCCATTGTTCTGAATCCATTTAGCTAATCAGGTCCCCAAAGCTAAAAGGTACTTTGAAGTCAGTGAACAAGCCTAGGCGAACTTAAAATCCATGGCCAGGAGCACTGGGAGAAGACAGGCCAGACACAGCTGTTTCACACAGCCCTGTAATTTCCACTGGGAAGAAGATTGCGTGTGTTGCTTTCATACATGCTCGGAAAGCCCTTAGTCACATAACCCATATCAATTACAACATATGACGTGTTTCACATCCTCATAAAAGGGAGGTTATATCCCAGCTTCAAATCATCTCCATTTTCCTAAGACTCCAACATTAGAAAGTAAGTTCTACAGGGTAGAGGGGGTCACGGTAGCATTTTTATCCTGTGCTTCATAGCATTAATATATTACGTTGTTTCACTCCAATTTTGCTTGGTGAGGGTCAGCTCAGAATTTGGGTAGTGTCAATTGGAGGAGTAAGGGAGGAGTTATAGGTAGTGGTTATATGGTACAATAGGAAGAGTTGAGGGAGGAGATATAGGTAGTGGTTATATGGTACAATAGGAGGAGTTATAGGTAGTGGTTATATGCTACAATAAAAGGAGTTGAGGGAGGAGTTATAGGTAGTGGTTATATGGTACAATAGGAGGAGTTACGGAGGAGTTATAGGTAGAAGTTATATGGTACTGTAGCACATGTACCCCCACCCTCTAGGAGATACTTGTTGAGATACTTGTTGCGGCTACAGGTGTTATGGTGCGGCATACCTGTGAGGGTTCAGGAGAGCTGAGTGGTCTGCGATGATATGGAGACCAGGACAGGCTTACTCCTAATTGGCTACTTGTGAGACCATGTGCTATATATTGACGAATCAAAACAACTTTCAGCACTTTCATGATGTGACGTAATGATGATTTAGAAACACTTACTACTCCATTCATACGATATGACCCCTCTAAGACCTAATGTATTGACGTCATAGTAACATTTAATCTCAAACAAATTACAGAGGGGCGTGACAAATATCACGGCATTCTGTTAACAATTCACCAAACGCACTGATACACTGACACTGAACATTATATTATCAACATAAGCAGATGTCACGTGTGTCATCATACAATGTGTGTGTACATAGCGCATGCGCCATTTGTCGGAAAAGAAAGGGAATCTAGGTAAGTACGCACCGCGCTATTTACAATTTGTTTACTTTTTTTTGACAATTTTTGCTTACTGGTTTTGCGTCCCTGATTGTGTTGCGGTGATGCAATTTACACAAAAGCACTTTCAAATCTCCCGTTCACCGGCTTCAGTCTCAGTATCTCCGGCAAAGCACCACAGAGATACACCAGCAAGCCAAAAGTCCAGAGTCACAAAGCATGTTTACATTTCCCTTTCGGATCAGCACCGAGCTTCGTTCTGGGGTGTTTCATGCAAAGCCTCGGAGCACACCACTTTGTCAGCCTACATGCTGACTCCAGGAAGATCTGTGTCGCTCAGATCATGTCCCCTTTACATAGTTTCCCCATCTCCATAGAAAAGCATGGAAGACGGGGTCGCGACCAAATCACTGCACAGATGCTGTGTGGGGACTAATCACAGTGCGAGAGCTCACATGTGCAAATCCAGGCTGTGGGTGTGACGGTGTGGCCAGGACGGCCCTCAGGGGAGGGCTTGTGAGATTTGGAATTTCAAACCAGCCAATTGGAACAGCGTCTACAGGGCTCATACCCAGCACCAGTTCCCCTGGCTGGCCGGATATCTCCTGCAGAGTTAGACACCTTAGGCCTCGTTCAGGGTGCTGGCTTCGGAGGGAGGGCGTGCTGACGTGCTTGCTGCAGTGAGAAACAAAGTATTCAATTTGAATACTTGTTGTCAGGGTAGCAACTGCCCTGCCTCCGAAGCCAGGAGTTGACGCTGACGACAGTTTCAGTAAAGGAAAATTTCGTTTTTTGGAACTGCAGCAGCGTCACAGGGACCCAGGCAGCCAATGAAATCATTCTTCAGAATGATTTCAAGACTGCAACACTGATCCCTGCTCTCTGTCTGTGACCGGGAGGATTAGCATGTGACGTCAAAGACACACCCACTGAACGACAGAACGCTGGAGCTGTCGGCAGGGGATGAACGGACGTCTCCTACAAAAGTAACGCGCGCTCTCGCGGACGCGCGCCCTCCATATCCCAAAGCAGGCACCCTGAACGAGCCCTTAGTGCCTGGGGCAGACACAGGCTCTCATCTTTGGACCAAGGTCTCCCAGACATAAGGGCTGCCCATCTCCACTCTCCCTTTGTTCCCCACACTGCATCTTCCCCATTCTTGACTAGCGAGAATCCGGATCTATTGGTGTGCAGGTTGGGTAAGCGTATTACTAGCTTAGCACACGAAGGAAATAACGCAATACATTTTTACAGTGCACCAAACATTACATTACATACAGAACACAGGCATACATTGTAAAACATCGTTTTTTGGGTCAGATGAGCCGCATAAGGTGGATCTGCAGGTGAAATCCTGCAAATCCATCAAGATGGATGGGGTAATGGTGGACTAAACCTTTAATATGTTAGCCATTTTACCCTTACTGTCACAGTCACATTTTTCCCCTACTGTCTCTCATCTTTCCTCTTTTTGTTTGCATGAAAACTCTGAGGTTGCATAAACCCTCCAGGCAATAAATATA
Source organism: Ascaphus truei (assembly GCF_040206685.1). Taxonomy (NCBI): domain Eukaryota; kingdom Metazoa; phylum Chordata; class Amphibia; order Anura; family Ascaphidae; genus Ascaphus; species Ascaphus truei. The sequence continues at coordinate 41,766,630 of NC_134490.1, forward strand.
GGAATCCTACTTAACAAGCTTTTTACATTTGATCCAGATGGACACAGAAAATAGCATAGTGCGTCAAAACAACAGTTTTCCCTGCATTGTTGCATGTACTCCAAAGTACATAAAGCAGCATTTTACATTAATTGTTTTTGCATGTTAGAATATTTCTTTATTGGACCACCATGAAAGTCCCTTATAGAGGTAACTTACAAGTGTGTCAAGACCACCGTGTATTTTCAGATAAGTTTCAGGGGAGTGATAGGTAATTACTGTTCACAGGCTGCATTTTGAAAGCCCCACATACATTTTCAGTTGTCCAGAACTAATCAATAAAACATTTATGTGATTACAAAAATAGAAATTGAAGACAGATAAGGAGCTCTTGGTCCCCCTAGCTCATTTTCCTATCTGTTGTGAAACCTCAGACCCTATTAAACCTTTGGGGTTCTGTGAGATTCAGGATATCCCAAGCATTTTTTAATTCCCTTGCTGTATTAGCCTCTGCCACCAGAATTGGGAATGTATTCCATGAATCCACCACCCTTTCCATGCTTCCTCGCATTTCCACTGAGCCTCCCATTCTCTAGCTTCCTCGCATTTCCACTGAGCCTCCCATTCTCTAGCTTCCTCGCATTTCCTCTGAGCCTCCCATTCTCTAGCTTCAGAGCATTTGAACTTTTTTTTGCCTGCCTGCTCTCCTCCTTTGTGCCCCCCCCCTCCTCCCTTACCTTGCGCGGCATCAAATGACGACACAGGGTCGTGTGACATCACGGCAGGTGACCCGCGGTGTCATTTAATGTCACGTTACCAAGGCCACTGTGACATCACACAACCCCGTGGCGTCATTTGATGCCGCGTTGCCATGGTCACGCGTCCTGAAGCCGGCTGAATCCCGGTAAGTAGAGGTTGCAAAGGCCTTGCGCGGTCCCCCAGTTTGGCGCACCGCTCATGTAGAAGGCCATGCACCACTTTACCAGTACTTTGCACAATTTCTTATCTCTGTCTTTCTGGATATATTTTTTTGGGGGGGGGGGGGATTTATTGAACGGTGATAGTGCCAGTCGGGCACTATCGCACGGAAATGGGAGTTTCTGTGCCATAGTGACTCAATTAGCGCTCTCCCAGTTACATGAAGAACCACTCAGGTTTCTATACTTATTACCAAAAGAAATAATGATCAATATTATTTCGAGTGCTTCTCAGACCCTGTTCAGTTCATGAAGGTACAGGATTGTATGAAGTACCACTACTTTTTTTATTTCTATTTGCGAGCCTATGTATTTACTTTTAAAAATAAAAATAGGATTTATATGCACAAGGGACCATTGGCTTTCTACTGTTTGCATTTATAGTACAAACCTTTTGGAAATGTAGTCTGAAGAGTGTTGACTCTTACTTGGCATGATTTGGCTCTCCTTGTGTTAGAAATCACAGTACTTTTTTGAAACATCACATTGGGGGCTCGGAGGGAAAACAAGGTGCTTTTCTGTATGATTAAGGAAGATTATCTGCTGAGGAGTTAGACAGAGGAAGATACAGAGGCACCTATTCAATATTATGATAGATTGTTTCACTGAGATAAAAAGATAGCATTTAATTCAGCCAATGAACTTGTTTGGACCTAGGTAAGTGGAAGAATCCCTGCTGCTTGGGGCTAGACAGAAAAAATCAGTGCTTAAAAAAAACAAGTATATTAATATATATTTAGCCATGCAAATAAGGCAGTATCTGGTAAGTCCAAACTTGTCATTGTAAAAGATTAAAGATGATAATAAACGTTTGAGAAAGTCACAATATGGTCCAGAGAATAGCTGCACAGGGGATGTCTGCAGCCCCACAAAAGTGAGGACAGCAGACCCCCTTATTTTGTAGCAATATAGTTCTCCTGGAGCTAGACCATCAATGCAAATAGAGAAAGAGTCCTTGAGTAAATAATTATTCAAATATTACTCACGTGTAGAATACCGGAATATCTCCTGTGGGGAACGAGATAAAGCGGTGCACTGCCTGAGAAAAAGAGATGATGAGAGCCGGATCGCAATAAAAAATATTTATTTGGCTGTCAGCAACTTGTTAAATAGAGATGCAGGAACCTCTAATGTGTTTCGCGCAATTGTGCGCTTTTTAAAGAGCACCATTTGTAGAACAACATTTTGTGGGAGAAAGAAGCCAATAAACAATTTGAATGAGACAAGCAAAGGATTCTGGGAGGGGAAATAGCATCCACAGTTTTTTCTGATACAGCAGCACTACAATGTGGACAGTGCTTGTAATTGGCTGCTCTTTATGTGAAGTGTTTAGTTGAAAGCTGAGTTTAAGGCAGGATTGCACCTTTACAGATGCAATTTCCCGACACAGAACCCCCACACCTCATTGATTTTGGTTCATGATGGCTGACATGTGTGTGTGGCTGGTATGAAGATTAAGTAGCCTCTTAACATAGCTAGCTCCTAAGAATGACAAAATACAGGCATACCCCGCATTAACGTACGCAATGGGACCGAAGCATGTATGTAAAGCGAAAATGTACTTAAAGTGAACCACTACCTTTTTTCCACTTATCGATGCATGTGCTGTACTGCAATCTTCACATACGTGCATAACTGATGTAAATAACACATTTGTAACAGGCTCTACAGTCTCCCCGCTTGCGCACAGCTTCGGTACAGGTAGGGAGCCGGTATTGCTGTTCAGGACGTGATGACTGGCGCATGCGCGAGCTGCCGTTTGCCTATTGGGCGATATGTACTTACTCGCGAGTGTACTTAAAGTGAGTGTACTTAAAGCGGGGTATGCCTGTAAAGCACTTGCATTGTGGGCTGCAACAAAAAACAACAACCTCATGGGCATCTGCTCCCTGTGTCTGGGTAATTAAACTGTTCCCTAGCTTTGCAATAGGTTTATAATGTTTATGACAACATGCTGAAAAGTCTTTGTCTGCCCGTCCCTCAGGCTATTTGTCTGTTCTGCGTCTTCCTAATCAGATCTGAATATGTCTCTTCTTTTATCCTCAGCGAGTGTCTCAGGGAAGTTAGAATGTGCTTCTCTGGCTATGATTTTCTACTCCCGGCATCATGACACCGTTTACAGGTCCATTATCCTATGATGTCAGACGCAGACAGGACTAATGTTCTCTGTTTGCCGAGGAGCAGGTACAAGAGATCTAGGGTCATATTTACTAAGCCGCAAAGGTGGTAACTTGAATTGGCTGCAACGTTTAGTAAATATGGCCCTTAACCTCGTTGTTGCCAGAGAGAGATCTCTTTATCCTCCACTGCACTCAGAAGAAGACACACATGATCAGGGAAAGAGTACAATAAACCCCATCCTAAATTCTAGATTTCCTGATAATAGGTAACCTGGCCAGAATGTATGTAACAGGTTATCAAAGCCAACTGAATGAAATAACAGTACTGGTTAAAATGTGACAGTGCACTAGCATATTAATTATAGCGAAAGGTACTTAAATATTGTCTTTTTTTAATTTTTGCATCCTCTATTATTGAAATATCAGGGGATAGGTGTCAAGATTGTGCAGTTTGCTCCAAAACACAAATCAAACATTGTAATCTGTGTTACATTGCCCCAGTGGGACATCTTTTTAATTTTGTTTCTTACACTTGGCACTGATCTCTCAGGAGCAGAGTTTACCACCATCTCATACCTAGTGGATTTATTTGATGCAAAGATGGAAGAAAAGGCCACTTCTCATGATATTGCGCTGATAATCTGGTTCCCTAACTGTTCCTATAACCACTTCTTACAACTTCTCCCATAACTGTTCCGAACAATGATCCTTAACTCCCCCACTGACTGCTCCTATAACCGCTCCTTCTAACTCCTTCCCTACCTGCTCCTATAACCGCTCCCTTAATCAGGGCCGTCCTTAGGGCAAGGCGGGCTCCTTGGGCCCCGCGCCTTCTGGGGCCCCGCACTCCATCTTTTCCCTCCTGTTGGTGCTGGGATACAACTTCCAACCGACTGGAAGGGGGTGCTGGAGGAGGGAGCACGCCCCCCCCCCCCCCTATCTCCAGCTTCTCTCTCCTCTCCCTCCTCCGGTCGGACGGAAGTGGATCCCAGGGACGTCAGGAGGAGGAAGAGGAGGAAGCGCAGGGCCCCTGGACTGACAGAGTGGTGTGTGTGTGTGTATATATACACATAAACATGAAATATAAAGTAGCGCCAAAAAAGTGAAATATTAGACAATTCAAATAATATATTAAAGCAGTATTTAAATAATAATAATATCAATAATTCCGCTAAGAATTATTATATAAATGTGCTGTAAATAAGTGCTTTATAAATAACCTATTAAACTCAACAATACATCAAAAAAACATGCAATAAAAGCTTAAAAAAGTGTATAAAAAACAGTCCTTTGAGTAAATGTCCTGGGGGGGTGAAAATTCACTCACAAGGGTAAGTATAAAACAAGCAGTATGTGATAAATCACTGCCAATCCGGTCAAACTGCATCCAGAGTTCACAGTCCAGCTCTCAAATGAAGCTGCTAGATGCTG